>NW_026693697.1:0-15634 GCF_021218885.2 Marmota monax
TTCTTCTATATTTTCCCCTCCTTCCATAGAAACACCACCTGCTACATCTCTTCTACATTCTCTCTATTCTCTTTTTAATATATATATTTTTTAGTTATTGATGGACCTTTATTTAATTAATTTATTTATATGCGGTGCTGGGAATCAAAACCAGTGCCTCATACATACTGGGGGGGCAGTGGTACTGGGGATTGAACTTGGGGGCACTTGACTACTGAGCCATATCCCCAGCCCTATTTTGCATTTTATTTAGAGACAGGGTCTCATGGGTTGCTTAGTGCCTTGCTAAATTGCCAAGGCTGGCTCTGAACTTGCGATCCTCCTGCCTATACCTACCGAGCTGCTGGGATTATAGGCCTGCGCCAAGGCGCCTAGTCCTTTCTGTTCACTTTTTGAAATTGTAAACTTGTAAAAATTCCGAATACATTTCTCTCCTAATTGACTGTATTTTTACCATCTTTCAAAACTAATTGGTTTATACAACTCCTGCCCCCAACATCAAGGCTAAGACAATCATTACTGCTGTGGGTGATATAGTTGACACCTGCTATTTGCATTAAAGCTAGATCTAGTTCATGGTAATTATTTTTATTGTTGACAACTGCTGAACCAACCATTCTTGTTTATTGGTTACCACCAATAAATTAATGTTGACGATGGAATAGTAAAAATTGGGTATTTAACTTTAATGCTGTGTATTCTTTGTAATGGTTATTACTATAGATTATTTTGCCCCATTCTGTGAGGTGCTGGAAAACTACAGGGACACTAAAAGTTCACAAGTTAGAAACTCTGCTGCTGAACTAAACATTCCTTGACACTATTCCAACTCAAAGAAGTGAGGACACAAAGTCCCAAACTAATAAGGACCTAAGGAGAAACAATCAGAGAGAGAACTCAATTCCTACCCTTTGGCATCTACTCATACATCAAAAGAAGAGAGAAGTCCCAGAACAGATGAATTATTTACACACAAAAGGATGAGCAAAAAAAGGGGTAGGGGAATCCACCTCAGTTGATATGCAAGACTTCTAAAAATGTGAGAAAACAGGCAAATAAAATCTTTCCCCAAATACCATAACTCCCCAACAAAGGATCCTACTGATAGTGAAGTAGATGAAAACCCAGAGAAAGATTATAAAAAAAATGATTTAAAATGTTCAATGAATGGCCATACTACCAAAAGTACCATACAGATTCAATGCAATTTTCCTAAAAATTCCAATGAAGTTCTTCATAGAAATAGAAAAAGCAGTCATGAATTCATCTGGAAAAATAAGAGGCCCACAATAGCCAAAGCAATCCTTAGTGAGAAAAGTGAAGTAAGAGGCATTACAATCTCAGACCTTAAATTATACTATAGAGGGGGCTAAGGTCATGACTCAGTGGTAGAGCACTTGCCTAGCATGTGTGAAGCACTGAGTTCGATTCTCAGCACCACATATAAATAAATAAAATAAATGTCCACTGACGACTAAAATATATATACTTTATATTATAGAGTTATCATAACAAATACAGCATGGTATTGGCACTGAAATAGGCATGAAGACCAATGGAAAAGAAACGAAGACACAGAGACAAACCCAGATAAACACAGTTATCTCATACTAGACTAGGGCACCAAAAACATTCATTAAAGACAAATGGTGCTGGGAAAATTGGAAATCCATATGTAGTAGGATGAAATTTAATCTCCATCTCTCACCCTGCACAAAACTCAACTCAAAATGGATCAAAGACCTAGAAATTAGACCAGAAACCTGTACATCCTAGAAAATGTAGGCACAACATTCTGGCTTAGGAACTGACTTCCTCAAAAAGACTCCTAGAAGTGCAAGAAGTAAAATCAATAATCAATAAATGAAATGGCTTAAACTAAAAAGCTTCTTCCCAGCAAAGGAAACAATCAAGATGTAAAGAGATCCTACAGAATAGGAGAAAATTTTTGCCACCTGCACCTCAGGTAGAGTATTAATTTCCATGATATATAAAGAACTAAAAAGATTTAACAACAAAACCCCAAATAACTCAATCAATAAATGGGTAAAGGATCTGAACAGACAATTCTTAGAAGAAGAAATACAAATGGTCAAAAAAATTTATGAACAAAATGTTCAATATCTCTAGTAATTAGAGAAATGCAAATTAAAACTACATTGAGATTCTATCTCACTCTAGTCAGAATGGCAATTATCAAGAATTCAGGAAACAATAAAAATTGCTGAGGATGTGGGGAAAAGGGTATACTCATAGACAGCTGATGGGATTGCAAATTGGTGCATCCATTCTGGAAAGCAGTATGGAGATTCTTCAGAAAACTAGGAATAGAACCACCATTTTTGTCCCAATTATCTCACTCCTTGGTATATATCCAAAAGATTTAAAATCTGCATACTATAGTGACACAGGCATATCAATATTTATAGCAGCTCAATTCATAGTAGCTAAGCTATGAAACCAACCTAGGTGCCCTCAACAAATGAATGGATATAGAAAATGTGGTATATGTATACAATGGAGTATTACTCAGCCATAAAGATGAATGACTTTATGACATTTGCTGGTAAATAGATGGATCTGGAGACTATAATGCTAAGTGAAATAAGCCAGTCTCAAAAAGCCAAAGGTCAAATGTTTTTGCTGATATTTGGATACTAACCCACAATGGCAGGGAGGGGGGAAGAAGAGATATTCAGAAGTTTAGGCAAAAGGGAATGAAGGGAAGGGAGGGAGGGTAAGAAAAGGGAAGACAGTGGAATAAATCTGACATAATCTTCCTATGTACATATATGAGTACATCACAGTGAATCCCACCATTGTGTACATCCACAAGACTGGGGTCCTAATTAGAGTAAGATATGTTTCATGCTTGTATAATTATATCAAAATGAATTCTACTGTGATGTATAACTAAAAAGAACCAATAAAAATAAAATAAAATGTAAAAAAAAAGTTCAGTGAACTAAAAGAATATCTAAGGAAGGAATTAAGAAAGCAAATATAGGAGATGAAAGAGTACTTTATTAATAAAGACATAAAAATAGTGAAAAGAAACTAAGTAGAACTCTTAGATATGAAAGACACAATCAATCAAAAAACTCACTTGAAGGCATCAATAGATTGTGTAGTAAATAGAACCCCAGTCACTGAACACAGAACTTTAGGCCTTGAAGATAGGTTATATGATTTTGATTACACAGAATGCAATAAAGGGAACAAAATTACAGAACATGACCAGAATATACAATAACTATTGAACAACATTAAAAGACCAAATCTGAGAATCATTGGGATAGAAAAGAATATGGAGGGCTGGGGATGTGGCTCAAGCGGTAGCGCACTTGCCTGGCATGTGTGTGGCCCAGGTTGGATCCTCAGCACCACATACAAAAAAATAAAGATGTTGTGTCTGCGGAAAACTAAAAAATAAATATTAAAATTCTCTCTCTCTCTCAAAAAAAATCTTTCTCTCTTTCTCTCTAAAAAAACCCAAAAAGAATATGGAGATACAAACTAAAGGCATAAAGAACATTTTCAATGAGATAGTTACAGAAAACTTTTCCTATCAGAAATGAGATAGACGTCCACAAAAAGAAGGGTTATAGGACCTCAAATAGATGTATTCAAATGAGAAGCTCATAAAGACATATCATAATAAAATACCTAACAGAACATAAAAAAAGAACAATAAAAGCTGCAAGAGAGGAACATCATGTCACATTTAGAGGCAACCAATAAAGCCTACTTTTGATTTCTTGACTCAGACTCTAAAATCAAAGAGGGCCTGGAATGAGATATTCTAAACCCTAGAAGAAAACAAGCCAAGGTTAATATACCTAGCAAAGCTCAGATTTGAGGGGGAAATAAAAATTTTCCATGACAAGAATAAACTGAAAGAATTCATGAGCACCAAGGAAGCACTACAAGGAATACTCAAAGATAAACTGCACACAGAGAAACAAAAGAACAATTTCCAAAGCTCCCAAACACAGGAAGTTCAACAGAAGAAGAATTCACTAAATAAGAATCCAGACTGGTCAAAATATAGCAAAAAAAAAAAAAAAAAAAAAGGGAGGAAACCACAAACACATATCCATACTAATGCCAAATGTTAATGGTCTCAATTCCCCAGTTAAAAGACACAGATAACCAGAATGGATCAAAAAACATAATCCAACTATACTCTGTTCACAAGAGACTCATTTTAATAGGCAAAGACATCCAAAGGCTGAAAGTAAAAGGATGACAAAAATATTCCATGCATATGTTCAAGAAAAAAAGCAGGAGTAGCTATTTTCATATCTGACAAAGTATATTTCAAGCAAAAATTAATCAGAAGAGACAAAAAAATTCCACTACATCCTAGTAAAGGTAACAATCCAACAAGAAGATATAATGATAGTTAACACTTACTCCCCAAATGTAAATACTCAATTATATGGAGCAAATACTCCATGACATTTTGCCTAATGAAATAGAGCCATTAAATGTGGAGATTCCTTATTGGTTGACTGCTGTCTCTAGTTTATGTTAATTAAGATAAGCTGTGTGTAATGTATATATACCCCTCCTGTCCTACAATAAACGGCTCCCACTCCTGCTGTATCAATGTACACAAGTTGCTCGTCACCCCCGGGTTATTTTGCTGCAGCCGGACTGCGGCAATGGAAAACAGGAAGCATCAACATATGTGCACTGAACAATGAGACTTGTACTAGATACAACTCTAAACAGATTTTTAGCACAGATATAAAAGAGGGAGCTGGAGCTAAAGGACAGGGGTCTGTGGGTTCAAATAAGAACTAGTGATGAAGAGAGGAACTGAGGTAGAGAGGCAAAAGCAACCTAAAGAGGAAACATTAACAATGGTTTAGAACTAGAAAAGATAGCAAGGGGACTTTCACAGTTAAAAAGAAAATTTCTGGAAAAAGTAGATCAGCACAGGCCTTCTCTAGTGTAATGATTTGATAGTATAAATAGCAACTATTACTATTAAGACTTACCAAGTACTTGTATTAACTGCCACTGTGATTAATGTTTTATGTGTCACTTAATACAGAAAACTTGCAAGGTAGGGACACACCTCTTATTTTGACGGAGAGGAAACTAAATAATAATAATAATAATAAATAATAATAATAACAACAACAACAACTACTACTACTACAGGTGCCAGAATGTAAATCCTATTCTGAATAGTTCCAGTGTGTGTTTCTTTTCCATTATTTCTAGAGGCAGCAGTAAGTAGCAGATTAATTTTTATTAGTATATACACTACATGCATGATATAACTGGCAAGGTAAAGGGGGCATTAGGTTAATAATTGAAGGTTAATGATTTATAATTTGTGTTAAAAAACAAAAACAAATTAAGCAGGTGATGAGAGAAAAAACTTTTATACTAAAGACCAACAATTTATCCTGAATTAAGGTTCTATCTTTGTATAAAGAATGCTAAAAATTTAATTTTAAAAAGTCACTAAAGCTAGACATGATGGTGTGCACCTGTTGTTCCACCTACTCAGGAGACGGAGGCCGGAGGATCGCTTGGGCCTGGGAGTCTAAGATCATGGGTAAAATATAGTGGGACACTGTCTCTTAAAAAACAACAACAACAAAAAGCCACTAAAAAGTAGAAGCAAACTTAAATTCTCAAAGTAAGAGAATACTTGGGCCGGGGATATAGCTCAGTTGGTAGGGTGCTTGCCTCACATGTACAAGGCTTGAGGGTTCAATACCAAGCACCACAAAAAAAAAAAAAAAAAAAAAAAAAAAGGAAAAAAAGAATACTCACATAATGTAATAGAGTATTGTGTAGCTATGAAAAAAACTATAATAATATGAAAAATCACAGGTTAGAATGTTAAGAAATAAGGAGATGCAAATTATAATGATAATGAAAACTGCAAAAGTTACAAAACGAATGAAAGGAAATTTGTTAAAACAGACAAAATCTGTTTAAAAACAGAAGCAATAATATGTGGATAGAGGTATAACAGGCAATTTAGTTTCTTCTTTTTTTGGTGGTACTAAAGATTGAACCCAGAGCCTCACACATGTTAGGTAAGTGTTCTACCACTAAACTACAACCCTAGACCATGATTTACCTTCTTTATATTTTTTCCTATATTTTAAAAATATTTACCACAATGTGTACATATTTTTAAAACCAGGAAAAAAAAGTAGTAACTAGCAAAAAAGATCTCTTTAATTTTCTTTTCATTCAATGACTTCTGCCTTAATACTCCTTGACCTCTTCATCTGTCTGCTTCCACCTTACTATTTAATAGGAAGTGGGCACTCTCATGTATCTGTGCTCTATGGTTACTATACCCTGCAAAGGTGGCAAGGCTGAGTAGAAGGGCACCAGGCTAACAGTTGTTTTTACAAAGGTATTAAGGATCATGACTAAGCACACAGACTGAGTTAGAATTCTACTCTTATAATACTTATCTCTCTGAGGTTATAAATTTTCTAATATGTAAAAAAGTTAAAAAATAATTTTTTCTCATGCAGGATTATTATGATTTAATAAGCAAAAGCATGTAATATAATTGGCACAGAGGAAAATAAAAGATAATTATTACTTGGAAAGTGATGTACCTTTGTGTTACACAAAACACACTAGACTCATATTTTTATCCGAATCAGACTTAATATGTCCTCAAAAGTGCAGTGACAAAACATTTATGTTCCTACCCTGTAACCTAAAGAGATGAGCATGGATAAGGCCTCTATATATTTGAAAGCTATTTCCTTAATTGCACTAGCCTATATTGTTACTAGTGTACCTGCTCCATTTCTGTAGTCACTTAGAAGACTCTAAACTCATATCAAAGTATGTAAGTTACTCTTATATATAATTCAGAGCCTAGTATATTACCTGGGAATGTTTGGTCCTCAGTAATATGTTTGGTGAACAAATAAAACCTTACACTCTTTCAGTTGCAAAGATTGTATTTCTGTGTCTCCAAACATATTATGTAAGATCCAAGTGTTGCCAATTAAAAAGAAATAAAATGTTATAGATTGGATATGAAACGTCCCCCACAAAGCTTATGTGCTAAAGTATGAGCCCCAATGTTTCAAAGTTCAGAGGTGGGTCTTTTAGGCAAAGATTGGATCATGAGGGCTCTGAGAGATGGATGGACTCCTGGGAGGTGAGAAGGAAGTAGGTAAATAGAAAGGTTTATCTGCCTCTTTCTCTGCTTCCCAGCTGTCATATGCTGAGCAGCTTTCCTCTGTAATGTTCCACATTTCTGTCTAGAAGCCAGTGGACTATGAACTGAATCCTCTAAAAACAGTGAGCCATGATAAATCTTTCTGAATTGTTCATCAGGTATTTTGATCAGAGACACAAAGCTGACAGACACAACAAAGGAATCCAGTCTATTATAGTACCAACCACTGTCATTTCTGTTCTTCTAACCCACCTAAGCCAGAAAGAGAGGCCTAGTTCTGCCACAAGCGTCTCAACATAAGCACTCCAATCAAGGCACAGTGGAACGATATACTGTTTAGTATTCTTTTTTAAATTTCATATTTCAGAAAAGTGGCCATATTAAATAGTAACTTAATGACATCCTTAGAACTGCCAGTGTGCACTGAAGAGTATGGTGGCACTCCATAAATAAACAATCAATTCATGCAATTAAAATCAAACAACCACTATTTCTCATCTGAAAAACAGAATTACACCCTTGTAATAGGATTACTGTAAGGATAATGGGCATGGGATATATACAGCACTTAGCACAAAAGTAAGTACCAAATAAATGATACCTGTTATTAGAACACAGTCCTGAGGTAAACAGCATGCAGGGGTATTAACAAATATCTTTGTATAAACTAATTTTTGAACAGCGAAACAGTCTAGTAACTTGAGTCTCATTTTATTTACACTGTATTACAGTTATGTTTTGTTGAGAGCCACAGCCAAAGGGGCCCCAGCAAACTTCCAGCTGCCAGCAAACTTCCAGCTGCCGGCTGATGATTGGCTCACAGCGGCCCCAGCAACATCTAGCTGATTGGCTCCTCGGCCCCAGCAACATCTAGCTGATTGGCTCCTCTGCGGTGATGCTCATTGGGCTGTTTCCCTGCCCTTTCAGACCACGGAGCTGCTCATTGGGGGACTTTTTTGGCTCCGCCCACGTGACCCAGCCAATCGGCCTCAAGAGCAGGAGGATTGTGGGAGGTGGAGAGAAGCTTGTGTGGGAGAGAGAGGCTTGTGGAAAGCCGGTGGTGGCAGTTGAGGCTCTGAGGGTTTTTCCTGAGAGGCTATTTTGTTTGGCGTGTGTGGTTCTAAAAATAAAGTTAGTTTCTTTTGACAAGTGGCTCCTGATTGTGCCCAGCCAGACTGCGGCATTTGGTGGCTCGCACGGGGAGCGACTGAGGGTAAGTGAAACTGCTCGCCCCTGAGGGCAGGGCGAGAGGATGGGTAGCCATTTTAAGATTCCTCTTTTATTTTGCTTCACTTTTGTTTTAAGTTGCCTGTCCCTGGAGATGAGTGAGACGGAAGAAAAACCACTCACATCTGAGGAAAAACTATTTACGTCTGAGGAACAGATAGGGAGAAAGGACGGATGCACATGTCAGGAGGATAGAAAGGCTATAATGACTTTTTGTTGTTCCCTTTTTATTTCATTCTCTCTCGGTTTTGTTTGGCGTCATCTTGTTGGGTTGTATTATAGTAGAAATATGGGATCAGAAATTAGTAAAAAACAAACTGAAAGAGTGTTAAGTAAATTGTTAGAGGAAGGAGGCATCCCAGTAAAATCAAGAGCAGTCAGGGCATACGTTGATACAATACAAAAATGCAGCCCATGGCTTTTTAAGGAGGAGTTGTTAAATATATCACAATGGAACCATCATGGTGAAGATTTAAAAAGAATAGAAAAGAAAAGCCCAGGGACTCTGCCAGTTGGCACATTGCCATTGTGGGCATTGGTATCTTGTTTGCTTAGTCCAAAGCCTTCAGTTCAGACAATGGTAGAGGAAGGAGAAGACATAATGATTCAAGTAAAAGAGAAGGTCTCTCAAGTTAGTCAGACAGAGGAAAAGATTCAAGTAAAAGAGAAGGCCTCTCAAGCTAGTCAGACAGAGACAGAAAGTGTAAAACAGAAAAAGCCATCAGGGGAAACGTTACAACAGGAGACTGCTACTAACACCTTTCTATCACCAGAGGGTGTAAGTGTCCAGCCAACAGCACCACCTCTACAGGAGACTGCTACTAACACCTTTCTATCACCAGAGGGCGTAAGTGTCCAACCAACAGCGCCACCTCCATATGCTGGGAGGCCCCCAACCCCCGCAGTTGATAGTTGGGATCCTGAGACAAGATCTCAAATACTAACATGCCCTGTATTTGAGGCAGGAGGGCAGCGATTTTACCAAGTTTTAAATTTCAAAACAGTGAAGCAGCTAAAAGAGGCTGTAACAACCTATGGTCCTCAAGCACCCTTCACTGTAAGCATGGTCGAATCCATTAACAACTTGAACATGACGCCAGCAGATTGGGCTAATATGTGTAAAGCTGTGCTAAATGGAGGACAATACCTGTTATGGAAGGTTGCCAATGACGAATTTTGCAAGGAGACGGCTAGGCGAAATGCAGCAGCTGGTTATCCTCAGAGAAATCTAGATATGTTGTTAGGAAAGGGACCTTATGAGGATCAGCAGCAACAAATTGCATATGATCCTGGCGTATACGCACAAATTGCTGCAGATGCAATTAAGGCATGGAAGACTTTACAAGGACATGGAGGTTTACAAGGTCAATTATCTAAGGTAATACAAGGAGCTAATGAACCTTATGCTGAATTTGTAGATAGGCTTATTCAAACAGCTACCAGAGTTTTTGGGAATACAGAACAAGCAATGCCATTACTAAAACACCTGGCTTATGAGCAAGCGAATCGTTGGTGCAGAGATATCATTAGACCATGGAAACATGAAGATTTAAACACATATATTAAATTATGTAGAGACATTAATGAACAAGAGCAAGTCGTGGCAGCTGCAGTAAAACAGGCTTTAGATACCAGAGACATTAATGAACAAGGGCAAATTGTGGCAGCTGCAGTAAAACAGGCTTTAGATGCCAGGCCAAGAACATGCTACAATTGTGAACAAACAGGACATTTTAAAGGAATTGCCCCATTGGAGGAGGGTTTAACATAACTAGGTATCAAAGGAGTAGAATACCAGGTATTTGCCCACGTTGCCATAGAGGGAGACATTGGGCTAATGAATGCCGTTCTCAAACCACCATAGAGGGTACTCCATTATCAAAAAATGAACAAGGACCAGGTGTTTATCCACGATATCGTGGAGAAAGGCATCGGGCTCCATTGCCAAAAAATGGACAGGGGGGCCCAATGCTCCGGGGCCCCAAACCTCAAATATACGGAGCACTGGAGGAACCCAGCAACCCCATCAGGGTAGTGCCCAGGACACATTGTCCATCAGATCCCTCATCAGACAAACCAGAGGGAGCGCAGGGTTGGACATCTGCGCCTCCGCCAGAGCAGTACTAACTCCAGAGATGGGAGTTCAAATCATTCCCACAGGGGTGAAAGGACCTCTTCCCAAAGGAACAGTAGGCTTATTATTGGGACGCAGCTCTTCTACTCTAAAAGGACTTATGATAAGTCCTGGGGTAATTGATCCCGATTATGAAGGTGAAATAAAAATTATAGCCAGTTCTCCAAAGGGTATATCAGTAATTTCACCAGGAGATAGAATAGCACAGTTACTAATAATACCCAGCCTACATGA
Source organism: Marmota monax (assembly GCF_021218885.2). Lineage (NCBI taxonomy): Eukaryota > Metazoa > Chordata > Mammalia > Rodentia > Sciuridae > Marmota > Marmota monax. The sequence continues at coordinate 10,779 of NW_026693697.1, forward strand.
TAAATTTTCCAGTCGTACTGTAGAAAGAGGTTCCAAGGGATTAGGCTTCACAGGTGTAGATTGGGCTATGCTTTCTTTAAATTTAGATTCTCGCCCCATGCTAAAACTAAATATTCAAGGACATGAATTTAATGGGCTACTGGATACAGGTGCAGACCTTAGCATCATCTCTCGTCAAGAATGGCCAAAACATTGGCCATTACAACAAGCCACTCAAATGCTTCGAGGCCTAGGAGTGGCGACTAATCCCCATAGAAGTGCAATGGTATTAGATTGGAAGGATCCTGAAGGATGTGAAGGCACTATACAGCCATATGTATTGGATCATCTTCCCGTAAATTTATGGGGATGAGATGTCCTAGATCAATTAGGTTTGACATTAACAAATAACATCAACCAAAATGCACCCACTATTATGACTAGACAAGGTTTTAGGAAAGGAAAAAGATTAGAAAAACAAGAACAAGGTATAGCAGCACCAATACAAATAGATCAAGGAACAGACAGACATGGGTTGGATTTTCAGAAAGGGCCACTGAGACAATAAAAATTACTTGGAAATCAGAAAGACCAGTATGGGTTCCTCAGTGGCCCCTGACTAAAGAAAAGATACAAGCAGCCCATGACCTGGTCAAACAACAATTAGCAGAAGGACATATACAACCTTCTGTATCTCCCCATAATACTCCCATTTTTGTCATCAAAAAGAAATCTGGTAAATGGAGATTATTGCAAGATTTAAGAGCCATTAATAATGAGATGGTTATTATGGGACCTGCTCAATCAGGGATTCCTCAGTTGTCTGCTTTGCCAAAAACCTGGTATGTTTTAGTTATAGATATTAAAGATTGTTTTTTTTCAATTCCAATTCATCCTGAGGATAGTCCACATTTTGCATTTACTATCCCTGCACTGAATCATGAAGGTCCTGATCAGAGATATGAATGGAAAGTACTCCCTCAAGGGATGGCTAACAGCCCAACTATGTGTCAAATTTATGTTAACAAAGTAATCCAGCCACTTAGAAATCAAAATCCTGAACTACAAATATTTCACTATATGGATGACTTATTATTAGCACACAAAGATAAAAACACATTGCTAGAATGTTATGCCACACTTACAAACTTATTAAAAAATTATAATCTAGAGATAGCGATAAAGTACAATTAAATTTTCCAATTAATTATTTAGGAGTTCTATTATCCTCAACCATGGTCCGTCCACCAAAAATTCAAATACGAGTAGATCAACTCAAATCACTTAATGACTTTCAAAAGTTATTAGGAGACATAAATTGGATAAGGCCTTATTTAGGTATACCAACAGGAGAGTTGGGACCTTTATTTGATATCCTAAAAGGTCCATCAGATCCAAATTCACCCCGAATATTAACGCCTGAAGCAAGAAAGGCATTAAAAATCATTGAAACATATATGGAAAATATGCATTTGGATAGAATTGATATAAGTTTGCCTTTATTGTTTATTGTACTACCAACAAAAAATATTCCTACAGGAGTATTTTGGCAAGAAGGTCCATTATTATGGATACATTTATCTTATTCTCCTAACACTATTCTTACTAGGTATCCTGAGGCTGTAGGACAATTAATACTCAAAGGAATAAAAGCAGCAAAGGGAGTGTTTGGAATTTCTCCCAATAAAATTATTACTCCATATACTATGAATCAAATTGATGAGTTAGCTAATGAGTTAAATACTTGGGCAATAATCATGTGCAAATCTAATGTTTCATTTGATAACCACTTACCATCTAATCCTTTATTGTCTTTTTGGTCATTGCATCCCGTAATTTTTCCAAAAATGACAAGAAAAACACCTATCATGAATGCTCCAAATATATTCACTGATGGGTCAAATAATGGTACAGCAGCAGTAGTTACCCCTGATCAAACTTTTACATTTTTAGTACCAAAACAATCAGCTCAAAAGGTAGAGCTTAATGCAGTTTTACAAGCTTTTGTGATGTTTAAAGATTCTGTATTTAATTTATTTTCTGATAGTCAGTATGTAGTTAATGCTATAGTATCTCTTGAAGATGCTGGTAGGATTTCCCCTTCTTCTACTGTTTTCTCTTTGCTTTCCACTATACAAAGTCTAATCTGGGACAGAAAAGATCCATTCTTTATAGGACATATCAGGGCACATACAGGATTGCCTGGAGCCCTTAGTTTGGGCAATGATTTAGCAGATAAAACTACACATGACATACATATTTTCTCTACACTAGAAGAAGCTATAAATTTTCATAAAAAGTTCCATGTCAATGCTAATACTTTACAAAAGCACTTTAAAATAACTAAGGAACAAGCTAGACAAATAATAAAACAATGTCAAAATTGTGTGACCTTTTTACCACAAGTTAATCTTGGAGTCAATCCTAGAGGATTGATACCTAACCATATTTGGCAGATGGACGTCACACACTTGCCAGAATTTGGAAAATTAAAATATTTGCATGTTACAGTTGATACTCCTTCTGGATTTTTGATGGGCTCCCTTCATGCCGGAGAAAAAACTAAAGATGTTATAGCTCATTGCTTACAAAATTTTGCCACTGTGGGTGTTCCAAAACAGTTAAAAACAGATAATGCCCCTGGTTATACTTCTACCTCTTTTAAACAATTTTGCTCAACATTTGGCATTACTCATATAACAGGAATCCCATACAATCCACAGGGACAAGGCATAGTTGAAAGAGCTCATCAAACTATTAAAATGTACTTATTAAAGCAAAAAGAAGGAATTGGGAAGGGGTATATATTCCCCAAAGATAAACTTAAAATAACCCTTTTTACTCTAAACTTTTTAAATTTGGATTCATCAGGACTTAGTGCTGCAGAAAGGCATATGTGTCCAAAAAATGTACATAAGCCCAAGGTACTTTGGAAGGATATTCTAACAGGACAATGGAAAGGTCCTGACCCAGTAATTGTCTGGAGTCGGGGGTCTGTTTGTGTGTTTCCACAGGGAGAACAGCAGCCGATTTGGATTCCAGAGAGATTAACCAAGGTCCTGACCCAGTGATTGTCTGGAGTCGGGGGTCTGTTTATGTGTTTCCACAGGGAGAACAGCAGCCGATTTGGATTCCAGAAAGATTAACTAAAGCGATTTCTACAGACCAAAAAGAAGATGATTTGGCTCAAATGCATAACAACTGATATCCAAAACTCCAGTTTGGCTATTCTTACATCTGCAACAGAACCAGGATGCTTTTTTCAATATCTATTTTATTATTGCCCTTTGCCATATCATGAAGTTCTATTTTGTTTTTTGAGCTCATACAGACCTAGGTTAATGTTTTGCTGATCAGTTCTATTTTTTGACTATAGAGTTTTTAAGCATTGCAATGGAGATTTCACCTGTAAAAAGTTATAAGGCCTTTACTATAATGTTATGTGTTGTATGTATTATATTATGTGTGCACACTTGTGTTTTGTGTTATATGTTTGAATGTACGTATGTCCATATATCATACATGATGAGCGCTCATGATAAAATGGATCCAAATATTTTTTTTTCACGTGATTTATATGGTTTAATTTAAATTGGGTAAACAACTGTTGAGGATTGTTTTAATATGTAAACAAAAAAGAAGGTTAACAGATCTGTTTGTTTACTTTCACCTTTCCTTTTCATTATATTTAATAATTCTCTTAAAGATAATGTAAATTGTTAAGAAAATTGTTTTCTTTTAGTGCCTTCTGTAATGTTACATAATTTTTTCTTTAGCCATTATTGCCAGAATTCCTATCTTCATCCCAGTGCCGGTGAAGACAATGTAAATTGTTAAGAAAATTGTTTTCTTTTAGTGCCTTCTGGAATGTTACATAATTTTTTCTTTAACCATTATTGCCAGAATTCCTATCTTCATCCCAGTGCTGGTGAAGTCAAAGATAAAACCAATCTACAGCTTCTACAATAGCCATCACTGAACTGCTTGCAGAACTTGCCTGGACACATTGTGAGCTCACCTGTATGCATTGTGAACTATCTGTTGGTGCAGCGACTTGTGGTAGTGTTGGGGTATTTTTGCTGATGATGTCACCGGTGGTACAATTTTTCAAAGGAGCCCTCAATTGGCTTAATGTCATGGCATTTTGCATCCTCCTCTACTAGTGATGGTCTAAAATTTGGGGGCCAACAGAGGTGAGGCAAAGAACCTCACCCCCCCACAGGTGCAAAGGCCTATCCACAAGTATGGCTGTATGCTGGACCGGTAGTCAGTGACGGGTATGATCCAATTGCAGTGGTACCAACCTAAGACAGGAGGCTGACGCCTAGAGGTCAGTTCATCTGATGACGGGTAAGGACCATATGTTGAATTGGACTGCCTAACAGGCACGGTCCCTAAGCCACATGCTTGTTGTTTAAACAGAGAGGGGGAGATGTTGAGAGCCACAGCCAAAGGGGCCCCAGCAAACTTCCAGCTGCCAGCAAACTTCCAGCTGCCAGCTGATGATTGGCTCACAGCGGCCCCAGCAACATCTAGCTGATTGGCTCCTCGGCCCCAGCAACATCTAGCTGATTGGCTCCTCTGCGGTGATGCTCATTGGGCTGTTTCCCTGCCCTTTCAGACCACGGAGCTGCTCATTGGGGGACTTTTTTGGCTCCGCCCACGTGACCCAGCCAATCGGCCTCAAGAGCAGGAGGATTGTGGGAGGTGGAGAGAAGCTTGTGTGGGAGAGAGAGGCTTGTGGAAAGCCGGTGGTGGCAGTTGAGGCTCTGAGGGTTTTTCCTGAGAGGCTATTTTGTTTGGCGTGTGTGGTTCTAAAAATAAAGTTAGTTTCTTTTGACAAGTGGCTCCTGATTGTGCCCAGCCAGACTGCGGCA
>NW_026693698.1:0-6006 GCF_021218885.2 Marmota monax
GATAAGTTTAATGTTAGGAAAATAAACAAGGAGAGATATGAATTACAGTGGATGGGGTAGAGAGAGAAGATGGGAGGGGAGGGAGGGGGGATGGTAGAGGATAGGAAAGGTAGCAGAATACAACAGTTACTAATAGGGCATTATGTAAAAATGTGGATGTGTAACCGATGTGATTCTGCAATCTGTATTTGGGGTAAAATTGGGAGTTCATAACCAACTTGAATCTAATGTATGAAATATGATATGTCAAGAGCTTTATAATGTTTTGAACAACCAATAAAAAATATTAAAAAAAAAAAGAGAGTTCAAAGCCAGCCTCAGCAACAGCGAGGTGCTGAACAACTCTGTGAGACCCTGTCTCTAAATAAAATACAATATAGGTCTGGGGATATGGCTCAGTGTTTGAGTGCCCCTGAGTTTGATCCCCAGTACAAAAAAAAAATAGCATGGAAAGATTTCATATACTTTTTACACCCAGTTTCTTCTGTTGTTGACATTACCAAGGTACATTTGTCAAAACTTAGAAACCAACATTGATACTATTAACTGACTGAACTCAAAAGGTTTTATTTAGGTTTCATTAGTTTTTCCACTGTGCCTTTTGTTGTTGTTGTTTTGTTGTTGTTCTTATTGTTTTAGAATCTAATCTAATATTAAGTACTTTTTAATTTGGGGAGGATTCATGCTATTTGAAAAATTATACAAACTAGTAACATTTTTATATCATGCTGTTTCAAATTTGCAAGGTATAAATTGATATGAAATGTACATGTACTTTGTATCCAAAGACTTTCCGTAGGTTTTTAACACAAGAATAGCTGAAGAATTAACCTCCTGCCGTGGTCCTAAGCCAGGTGTATTCAAATTGGAATGGCAGGTGAAACAGAGGGGGAGTATTTTGAACTGGGTTTCAGGGGAAGATTTCATTTGAAGAAAATCATAGCAGAGAAAATCCAGGGAAAACATTCAGAATAACATAAGGAATACTTAAAATGAATAAACAATCCCAAAACTGGATATGATCAAGTTTAAAAAAAATGTGAAATATTGCTTGGTGAGCACATGTTTTATATAGTTTAAACTTATTGCCGCAAAAAAAAAAAAAAAAAAAAAAAAACTAAACACGTACAACTATGTAGTCATCTATATTGTAAAATATCTTTTTTTTTTTAATGTTGGAATTGAATCCAGGGGCACTCTTCTGAGCAATATCCCCAGCCCTAGGCCCTTTTATTTTTTTGTTTTGAAACAGGGTTTCACTAAGTTGCTGAGGCTGGAGCTGAACTTGTGATTTTCTTGCCTCTGACTCCCAAGCCATGGGACCAAGCCATGGGATCTATCGGTATGTGCCACTGCACCTGGCTACAAAATATTCTTGATATGCTATTATTATTATCAAAATACAAAAGCCCTTATAAATCAAGAAGAGTGGATGAAGAGTATAGTCAATTTATGGCTTATAAGCATATGAAAATGTTCAAATTCATTTTCAAGGAAATGCAAACAGTTTTTTAAAGCTTGAACTGGTGATGATAATGCAGTTTGGATTGGTATACAAAGAAAATGTATCTCATACATCTCCCATGGTAACAAAACAATGCAGCTTTTAAAAACGATGACATCTATATATGTGTTTCAGTTGTCTATTGCTGATTAATAAACTAATCCAAAATGTAATGGATTCCATCCACAGCAACTTCTTATTTCGCACATTCCTGTGAGTCGATGAGGCAGTCTTCTGCTTCATGTGATGTTGGCTGGGGTCACTCATGCAGCTGCACTCAGCTGGGAGCCTAGCTGGGGCTGGAACACTGAAGGCTTCATTTCTTCTCCACATGGTCTTTCTTTCCATTTGGCCTCTCATCATTCAGGAGTCTTGCCCAAGGATCCTTCATGTCGGCTAGGTTCCAAGAAAGCAAACATGGAAGCTGATAGAGCTCTCAAGGACAAGGCCTGGAGGCAATGGATTGCTGGAGCCATTTGTACAGACTCATGAGAGCCAACTGTGCCTGTCTCTTCCCAATTCTGTGGTGAGAGATATCACATGGGTAGCTTGACATAATCCACGGTGGGGGCACTTATACCAAAGATCTTTGCAAATGCTATAAATCAGGGTGTTATGGTTTAGATCTGGAATGTCCTCCAAAAGCTCATGTGTTGAAGACAATACCTCAGTGTTCAGAGGTGGGCTTTTAGAAAATGACTGGTTTGTGATGGTTAGCCTCATCAGTGGATTAATTCACTGAATGGATTAATAATTTGGAATAATGGGTGATAATTGTAAGCAGGTAGGGCATGTTAGAAAGAGTGGGTCCCTCGGGGAATGTCCTTGGAAACTGACTATATCTTGTTGCTGGCCCCTTCCTTGTTCTCTCACTGCTTCCTGGCTGCCACAAACTGAGCAGCTTTTCACAACCACACCCTTCCTCTGTGATGCTCTGCCTCACTTCGGGCCCAGAGCAACGGAGTAGGCTGACAATGGATTGAAAACCTCTGAAATGTTAAGCCAAAATAAATCTTTCCACCTCTGAAAAAAAAATAATGTTAGGGTTTGGGTTTGGTTTTGTGTTAGGTTAGAGTTAGGGTTGGGATTAGTGTTACTGTTAGGGTTACCATTAGGATTAGGGTGAGTGTTAGGATTAATGTTAGTGTTAAATTTTGTGTTAGGGTTAGTGTAAAGGTCAGTGCCATTGTTAAGGTTAGGTTTAGTGTTAAGTTTATAATTAGGGCTAGTGTTTTTGTTAAGATTAGTGTTAGGTTTCAGGTTAGTTTTAGGTTTAGAATTAGTGTTAGGGTTAGTGTTAGGGTTATGGTTAAGGTTCATCATAGTGTTAGTTTTAGAGTTAGAATTAGGATTAATATTATGGTTAAGGTTAGAGTTATTTTTAGGGTTAGGGATAGGGTTAGAGTTAGTGTTACATTTAGGAATATGTTTAGGGTTAGTGTTAGGGATAGGGTTAGGTTTTGGTTTAATGTTATGATTACTGTTAGGGTTAGGGTTAGGTTTAGTGTTAGGGTTCGGGTTAGGGTTAGGGTTAGTGTTAGGTTAGGTTTAGGGTTTGAGTTAGGGTTATGCTTTGGGTTATGGTTAGGACTAGTGTTATGGTTAGGATTAGGGTTTGGGTTAGGGTAAGTGTTAGTGTTAAACTTTGTATTAGAGTTAGTGTTAGGGTGAGTGTTAGGGTTAGGTTTATGGTGACAGTTTGTGTTAGAGTTAGCGTTAGGGATAAGTTTAGGGTTAGAGTTATGGTTAGAGTGAGGTTTATGTTTATGATTAGTGTTAGTGTTAGGGTTAGGGTTTATGTTATGGTTAGGTTTAGCATGAGTGTGAGGGTTAGGGTTAGGTTTAGGTTTGGAATTAATGTTTGGGTTAGGGTTAAGGTTAGAGTTAAGGATAGTGTTAGGGTTAGTGATAGGTTTAGAGTTAGTGTTAGGGTTAGGGTTATGGTTAGTGATAAGGTTAGTGTTAGGGTTAGGTTTAGGTTTAGTGTTAGTGTTAGGTTTTGGGTTACGGTTACTGTTAGTCTAAGCGTTAGAGTTAGGGTTAGGATTAGTGTAGGGTTTAGTGTTAGGATTAGTTTTTTTTTTTTTAATTAAGGTTGGATTTAGGTTTAGTGTAAGGTTTAGGTTTAGTGTTTGTGTTAGTGTTAGGGTTTTTTTTAGGGTCACAGTTAGGATTTAAGTTAAGGTTAGGGTTATGGTAAGTGTTAGGGTTACAGATAGGATTAGGGTTAAATTTAGGGTTAGGGTTAGGGTTAAGTTTAATGTTAGTGTTAGATTTAGGGTTAGGGTTAGTTTTAGGGTTAGTGTCAGGTTAAGTTTAAGGGTACAATTAGGGTTAGTAGTGTAAGTGTTAGGGTATTTTTAAAGATCAATGTTAGGGTTAGTTTGAGGGTTAGGGTAGGGGTTGGGAAGGGTTATTGTTAGAGTTAGAGTTAGGGTTTGTGTTAGGGTTAGTGTTAGGGTTATGATTAGGTTTAAAATTAGGGTTAGGGTTAGGGTTATTGTTATATTTTGTTTTAGGATTAAGGATAGGGTTAGTGTTTGTGTTAGCTTTAGCATTAGGTTTAGGGTTAGAGTTAAGGTTAGCATTGGGCTTAGGATTAGGGTGAGTTTTAGGTTTAGTGTTATGGTTAGGGTTAGTGTTAGTGTTAGGTTTATGATTAGGGTTAGGTTTGGTGTTAGCATTAGGATTATTGTTTGGTTTGGGTTAGGTAAGATTTAGGGTTCGGTTTACTGTCAGGTTTAGGGTTAGGGTTATGATTAGTGTTAGGGTTAGGCTTTGCGTTAGAGTTAGGTTTAGGGTTAGTGATAGTGTTCGTGTTAGGGTTTGTGTTAGTGTTAGGGTTAGGGTTAGTGTTACAGTGTAGGATAGTGTTAGGGTTAGGTTCGATTTAGAGTTAGGATTAGGGTTTGTTTTAAGCTTAAGATTAGGGTTAGTGTTAGCTTTAGGTTTAGGTTGAGGGTTAAATTTAGGGTTAGGGTTAGTATTAGCGTTAGGTTAGTGTTATGGTTAGGTTTAGGGTTAGGATTTGGTTTAGTTTTAGGGTTAGTGTTATGGTTATGGTTAGGTTATGTTAAGGTTTTGGGTTCATGTTAGGGTAACAGTTTTGGTGAAGTTAGGTTATGTTTAGATTTCTGTGTAGGGTTAGTGTTAAGGTTAGGGTTAGGGTAAGGGTTAGTGTTAATGTTTGGGTTAGGGCTATAATTAGGTTTAGGGATAGAGTTAGGTTTGGGTTAGGGTTAGTGTTAGGTTTAGGGTTAAGGTAAGAGTGAGGGTTAGAGTTAGTTCTGGGGTTAGGATAAGGTTTAGTGTTATTGTTATGGTTAGGCATATGTTTAGGGTTATGTTTACGTAAGGGTTAAGTTTAGGGTTAGGGTTACAGTTAGAATTAGGTTTAGATTTATTGTTAAGTTTAAGGTTAGTCTTAGGTTCAGGTTTAGCATTAGGTTTTGTGTTAGGGATAGGGTTAGGGATAGAATGAGGTTTAGGCTTAGGTTTAGGTTTGGTTTAGGGTTACGGTTAGAATTGGGGTAGTCTTAGGTTTAGAGTTAGTGTTAGTTTTAGCATTAAGGTTACTGCTAAGTGTAAGGTTAGGTTTAGGTTTATGTTTCGTGATATGTTTAGGGCAGATGTAAGAGTTAGTGTTAAGATGTAAGTTAGGGTTAGTGTTAGGTTTAGGTTTAGGGTTAAGTTTAGGTAAGAGATAGGGTTCGGTTTAGTTTAGGGTTAGCATTATAGTTTCAATTAGATTTTGTTTTAGGGTTAGGATTACATTAGGATTACATTAGGGTTAGGGTCTGAATTAGGGTTAGTGTTAGGGTTATGGTTATGGTTAGGATAAGGTTTAGTGTTAGGTTTTTGGTAAAGTTTAGGGTTAGTTTGAGGGTTAGAGTTAGTGATATTTTTAGGGTTAGGGTTAGGGTTAGTGTTTGGTTAGTCTTAGGTTTAGGATTAGGACTAGAATTAGGGATATGTTAGGGATAGGGTTAGGTTTAGGTTTAAAATTTGTGTTTGGGGTAGTGTTAGAATTAGGTTTATGGTTAGTTTTAGGGTTAGTGTTAGGTTAGGGTTACATTTAGGGTGAGGTTTAGGGTTAGTTTTAGTGTTTGATTTATGTTTAGATTTAGAGTTAGGATTAGGGTTAGGGTTAGGGTTAGTGTAGGTGTAGGGTTAGGGTTAGGGTTAGTGTTAAGGATAAAGTAAGGGTTAGGTGTAGAGTTAGTATTTGGGTTAGGGTTAGGGTTAGAGTTTGTGTTAGGATTAGGGTTACGGTAAGGTTTAGGATTAGGTTTGAGGTCCAGGTTAGTTTCGTGTTGGGGTTAAGGTTAGTATTAGTTTTAGGATCAGGTTTTGTGTTAGTGTTAGTGTTAGGGTTAGTGTTACGGTAATGGTTAGGATTAAGGTTAGGTTTAGGGTTAGGGTTAGGGTTAATGCTAGGTGTAGATTTAGGTTTAGGTTTAGTTTAGGGTTAGGGTTAGGATTCATTTTAGGGTTAGGGTTAG
>NW_026693699.1:0-14121 GCF_021218885.2 Marmota monax
CCTGGGAGCTGTTTATGAAAAGGCTGCGGAGCGGGTGGGTAGGCCCTGGGGAATCAGGACTGCTACCCTAGATAGCAACTGGGGCGGGGAAGGCTGTCTAAATTACAGCTCCTAGAATAGAGGGGCCCAGAGGGTGTGGCGGGGCATCCTCCCAAGGAAGCCCTGGCAGCCTGCCAGGCTCCTCCAGGCTCCAGGCCCTGCCGCAGGCCGAGGCTGGGTGACCACATGATAGGCGGGGCGGTGGGGCTCCATTCCCTCTTGGCCACAGCAGCCCTGCTGCTCTGAGGGGGAACCAAGCAGTGGCCGTGAGCTCCTCGGGGTTAGGGGAGACCAGCCTGGGGAGACCTTCTAGAAGGGGTGAGGATAGTAGGAGAGAGTAGGGACAGGAGGGGGGAGGAATGACATCTGGCCTGCCTCTGGGGGAGACGCTCCATCACAGGTCCCTGTGGATATTTCATACATAAAAAAAAGTGTGAGGTACTCTAAAAATAACAAGAGTGACAGGCTAAGGGTAGCCATGTGTCAGGCTGCTCTGACAGTGACACACACTGCCTCGGTTCACCGCACAGCCCCACATGTGTCACTATCCTCATTTTACAGATGTGGAAACTGAGGCCCCAGAGGTCCAGAGCCTGCCATGTAGACCTGGGGAGTGGCCAACATGACCCCAGGTTTGTTGGACTGCAGAGCCGGGCCCACAGTCATCTGTTTGGAGTCTTTTCTGGGTCTCAGTTGCTCATCTGTCAGGTGGGATCACAGTCTCTTGCCCTGTTCTGCATGGGCTTCTAGAGCTGTAGTCAGAACCACATGGGCACAGTGGTAGGATGTGCCGGGAAAAGCATCAAGTTCATGGCCTAGCTAAGTACACTGTGTGACATATCCCTGTCCCTTCCTTCTGTTCTCCTTTTTGTAGTGGGATTGAGCCCAAGGGCACTTTACCACTGAGCCACATCCCCAGGGTCTCACTAAGTTGTGGAGGTTGGCCTTGAACTCGAAATCCTCCTGCCTCAGCCTCCCGAATCACTGGGCACCACTGCTCCTGCCCCGTTCTTCATTCAGTTTTCCTAGAAGGGGTGGCTTAGAGCAAGGCACACCTGCTTTCCTTCTCTCTGAGGATTTTCTGCCTTGAAACCATCTTGGCAACTGTTTGTAGCCAAATCTGCTGATTTTCAGCTGAGGCTGGGCAACCCCACTCCTCTCCAGGTTCCCAGCATCAGCTCTCTCTTTGGCTGGAGGCCCCAGACAGACACAGCCTCAGCTCTAGATGACCTTGACCTCAGGCTGCTGCTGGTCTCTGAACCTCCTGCTCTCCCACATGTATTACTTAATGTCAGGCAAGATCTTCTAATATGCCCCAGGGGATGTACTGCAATGAACCCCAGAGTCTGGAATTTGCTGATTCATCTGGGAAGCCAAGGACAGGTTAAGGGCACCCAGTCTGGGGACAGGAGGGGACAACCTGGCCTGCAGTTTCATGGGCACTCTGATCCTGAGGATGGCCTCCTCTCTGCCTCTCTAGGTTCTGACCTTGCAGTGACTAAGCGCCATGCAGGGAGCTGGGAACCACACCCTCCACCTGCTCCTGCCAGTCCCTGTGGGGCTCCCTTTCCAAGGCCAGGCCTTCTCTCCCCCCTACCCCCAGGTTCCTCATTGGTCACCTCAAGGAGCTGTTTCAACCTGGCACCTGGCACCTTGGGGTGTTATTCATAATTGCATTGTTACAACTGCCCGCAGCATGGTAAGACTGGCCCGGGACTCTGCCAATCGAGAGACCATGCTCCTGCCCAAGGCGAGTGCCCCCTCCTCCCAGGAAGGAGAATCGCTCTCCATGCCTGCCTATGTGTCCAGTGCTGCCCTGGGCACCAGAGGCACAGACAAGGGTGCCCTCAGGGAGCTCACATTCAATGGGAGACGCGAGAAACAAGGAAATTCACGGATGCCAGAAGATGATGTGTCCTTTGGAGAACACAGGCATGAGGGGGACATTCCCTTCTCACCAACGCCCTGTGACAGAACACTTTGTGACCAGGTGTTGAATGCCGTGAGGGCAAACAGCAAGGGATCCAGTCCTGCAGGAAAGCAGGGACTCAGGTGTGTCCTGATGGTGGTGTGTTCCAGAGCAGTGGGGACTCAGTGTGTGGCCAGAGCCGGAAGCCCGTGGAGTTACCGGCTGGACAGAGTTGTGACTCAGGCAGAAGCAGGTTGAGGGATGGAAGTTTCCACCGTGAAGATCCTCCTCAGCTCCAACCCACGTGCCTCAAGCCAGTTAGTTCTTTAAGCTGGGATAAAGCTCAGCCCCAATCTGCTGTTCCGAGGCTCCTCTCAAGGGAGAGTGGCCAGGCTTCCCCTGCAAGGCAGTGTCACCTCGATTCCTTTCTGCCCTGCTCTGCTCCCCTCCCCAATCCTTCTACTCCCCTGCATGCCCAGCCAAGAGACCACTCATCTGTTTACCCACCTCTCTTTACCCTCGCTTGGCAGCTGCCAAAATGTCATTATCACTTCCTTTTACATCTCTCTCCAGCTAAACTGAGAGCCATCATGGGACTGGGACTAGGACTAGCTTAAAACTTCTTGGAGTTTAATGCACTGGGTACCCTGAGGTCTTAATAAATATGCTGAAGTTGATTGGGATGGTGGATGCTCACCAGAGGCCACCTCTCTTCTTGGGGACCCCATGACCACAAGCTGCCTTCTTCCTGTGACAGCCTTTCATGGGCTTGTGGCTACAGAGCAGGACTGGTGGGCATCGCAGGAGCTAGGAATTCCAGGGTTCACATAAAGAGAATTGAGCAGGAAATGTCCATTTCTCTTTTCTGTCCTTGAATTTCACCTTGTGAATACTAAATTCATATCACCTCTAGAACATCTCCTAAGGTGAGTCTGTGATCTTACTACCCCTGGGTTCCAAGGAGGGCTTCAATAAGGTAGCGGGAGAGGAAGCTTAGTGAGGACCTTCTGCCCACACCACCCCACCCCACATCAACAAGAGGAGGAACTCTGCTTTCATTATTCACTTCTGTGTGCCCAGATACGGTTCCACAACACGCACACCTACAGGGCTTGCAAAACACTGGTGTAGCTGAACATTTTGGAAACTCTGGTTCTAGACTGCTATGAATTTGACCAGGTTTGGCCTGGTCAGTCTCCTTATCTAGAAATAAGGACATCAAGAAATACCTTCCACACCACGGCAAGATAGCTGGCTGGGGACTGAACCCAGGGCCTTCTGCATGCAAGGCAAGCTCTCTAACTGAGCTGTATCCCCAGCCCCACTGGCAAATTCTTCAAACCAGTTTCCCCACTTTAATGATTGTAATCTGGGTGATTCTGATCCAGGTAGTCCATAGACCACATCGTGGTAAACCTTACTTTAGGAAAATCCCTAGAAGAGAACATTTTATTTCTGGAAGGACATATATAAGAAAGGAATAAAAGTGGTTCCTCTGGGGAGGGGGAGGGGGGTTGAGGGTGGGGGGGCGAGAGGAAGATTTCCTTTTCACTGAATTCTTTCTTTGTGCCTTTTGAAATTTGTACCACATGCTTGCATGATTGTTAATTTATCTCAGAAATAAATTTAAAACATTTAGAGCCTTGTTCAAAGACAAGGCAAACACCCAACACTGTTTGACGGCCTGCTGTGATCTCCCTGCACAGGTGGAAACTGAAGCAGTCAGAAGCTGGAGAGCACATTTCCGAGGAAGTGTGTCCACTGCCACCTGACCAAGTCACTCAGGGTCATCCTGAGAGCCAAGGAGAAGGGGTCCAGGGAGCTGACCAACTGACCTCTCTCTCACATGTGGCACCCAAGCTGGGTGAAGGGAGCAGGAGCTGCTCAAGATGGCAGAGAGGTTAAAACTAAACAAATCCGCAAATCCACCCAGCACACAGGGAGGTGCCTGAGTTAGAACACTGGCAGCTCACCTTAAAAAAAAAAAAAACTGCCTGGAGGGATTGTACTGATCTGTGTATTCAGCTGCCCCCTCCCACATACTGTCAGTGCCTCCAAGGCAGAGAGATAGTATCTTGTTCATCCTGTGTGTCCAAGGGCCAGTGCCCAGCCCTGTTTAAGACCTGGATGTAAATGTCTGAGGAAGGAGGGCTTTTCATAGTTCCATGCCAGGCCTCTGTGTTACTGCCGCAGCCACTGCACCCAACAACTAGCAGCTGACCCCTTACAAACTGATTTCTTTTGTTTCGCAGACAAACATCTGGCAATCCCATAAAGCAGGTTTTGCCATTACTACTATTATCTCCATTGAACAAATGAGGAAAGTGGTCTTGCATCTACCATTTCTTATTTTGTGGTGTGTATGTGGCCGAATCATGTCATTTCTTTGGGTTTGTCACTGGCAAAATGGGAGCCATGGTTTCTGATACACCCGCAAGCCAGGCAACAAAGAAGATTCAGGATTCCCGGAGGCCACATGTTCTGAAGCACCCAAGGAGGGCTAGCTTCTGTACTGAGATTTTGTTGTTGTTGTAGTTCTGGGGATTGAAGCAGGGGCACTTTACCACTGAACCACATCTCCAGCTCTTTTTTAATTTTTATTTTGAGACAGGACCTTGCTAAGTTGCTGAAGCTGGCTTTGAATTTGTGATCCTCAGACCTCAGCCTCCCAACTCACTAAGATTACCATTCACAGCACATGGCTGGTCTATGACATTTCTGTTGCCCCACAAGCCTCAGGAACTGGGAGTCATCATCCCATTCTGGATGTACAGGTTCTATCTTTGATCAAGTTGATAAACCTGCTCGTTTTTTCTTTTTCTTTTTCTTTTTTTTTTTTTTGTACACAGGATTGAGATTGAACTGAGGGGCGCTTAATCACTGAGCCACATCCCCATTCCTTTGTATTTTCTGAGAGGGTCTCACTAAGTTGCTTAGGGCCTTGCTAAATTGCTGTGGCTGGCTTTGAATTTGAATCCTCCTGCCTCACCTCAGTCTCCTGAGTCCCTGGGATTACAGGGATGCATCACCATGTCACTTTTCTCATCTTTCTTTTGGTCATCATTAGGAGTTTGTTGGCTGAGAGGGGACAGGCAAAAAGACCTTTATATTTCACTAACAACCCTTTTGACTACCTACTAAATGCACAGTTGTTGGGGAGGCAAATATAATTAGTTAACTCCTTATGACAGGCTGTTGCCTGCAAATAAAGTATGTGAATGTGAACCTTGGAATATTAGTGCTGGAAGGCAGGTTTAATTTTTGTAGTTGTAGATGGACATAATGCCTTTATTTTACTTATTTTTATGTGATGCTGAGGATTGAACCCAGTGCTGCGGGCATGCAAGGCAAGCACTTTGCCACTAAGCTACAGCCCCATCCCCAGCCCCCAATCCTTAAATAGATGGGAAAACCGAGGTCCAGAGTGGGAAGGACTTGCTCAAGTTACACAAACGGAAACACCTGAGTCGTTTGTAATTCTGTTTATTAATGAGAAAGCCGGAGTATTAGTCCTTAGCCTTTAATCCTGATGGATTGAAGCAGGGAAACTAAAGCCAAAATCCCGCGATAGACTAGGCGCGGTGGTGCACACCTGTAGTTCCAGCAACTCAGGAGGTTGAGGCAGGAGGATCACAAGTTCCAAGTCAGCCTCAACAACTTAAGGAGGCCGTGTCTCTAAATAAAGTATTAAAAACGCTGGAGATGTGGCTCGGTGGTTAAGCACCCTTGGGTGCAAATCCTAGTACCACGGTAAACTATGGCCCAGCTAGAACCAGAGCCCACATTTTTCTCACCCAGTCCTGAGGGCTGTGTGGAGAAGTCATGAGGGGAGGGTGGAGTCATCCCTCAAAAGGAAGCACAGAGCCCCAAACGGGAGCCCAAACCTTTGTGGTCTCTCCCCTAGAGTTTGGAGATCCCTGAAGTCCCCCTTTCCCTTTCCAGAGGTTGCAGCTAGAAAGAGGGAGATGAGCCTGTCAAATTGTGATCCCAGCAACAGGGCCTTCCAGGGCCTGGCTGTGGACGGGTGGGGACTCTCTCCTTTCTGCTAGGTTGCTGTCCCCGCCGCTGTGCCATCGGCGATTTGGGGCGCCTTCCCCACCTCGCGCATGGGCTGGCGCGGTTTAGGGATGGAGAAAGAGGGGCAGGTTGTCTGCCCGGCCCTTCCTGAAAACAGATCTCTTCTCCTCCCCCAGGACCAAAGAGATGTCTGGACACTCAGCCGAGCGAGCTGGTCTTGGAGCTGAGAGCTCCGCAGCCCCGACGCGGGGGCGGCGCGGGGACCTCGGCGCGGCGAGTGCCTGGCGGCGTGTCGCGCGGGCTCGGGGTTGCCATGGCAGCCCCTCCTGGCGCGGCTCTGGCACACGCGGCACTCGGCCTCGCACCGGCCCCGGCGCCCGCCGGGCGTTCCCGAGCTTCCTTGTTTGTGGGCCAGCGAGCGCGGAGCCGGACACGTCCGGGAAGGACGAGTTGGTCGGCGGCTGGGACCCGGCGCCCCGCAGGCAGCGGTCCCCGCCCAGCTCCGGCCACGCCTCGGCAGGCGCCACGTCCCGGTCCCGGCTCTGGCGCGCCCTGGGCCCGACGCCCTCCCAGGGCTCGGGGACGCGTGTGGCGGGCGGGGAGCCCCGAGCCCCGCGAGCTCCGCCGCGGCCCCCTCCCGCCAGGCCCGGGGCTTCCCCGAGGGTCGGCCGCAGCTCGTGGTGGGAGGGCGCGTTGTCTTTCACCAACGACCCCTTTTATGGCTCCGGACACTCGCTCAGCCGAAAGTTGGCAACTGGGGGGCCCTAAGTCAGCTGGGGAAGGGGCTGCGACAGTTTCAGCCGGGGCCCCCCTCCGCTGCCCCGGTTTGGGTCTCCAGCGTTCCTAGGCCTGGGGCCAACAAACCCCTGTCCCTTAGAGCTAATTGTGGCATCCGATGGGGAAGCCGTGTCCTGAGCCTAGGGATCAACCCTTCCGTTTCCACTGATGAGGACGCTAAGGTCCCTAGAGGGGGCTGATTTTTGAGGCCCCACCGTAAGTTATGGCCCTGCCAGGACTGGAATTTGCCCCCCCCACTTTTGACAGCCAGCCCCGGGCCCTTTTTCCAACACTCCACTACCCACCTCAAATTAAATCTACCCTTAGGCTAAGGACACCCAGAGTTTTTGCCAAGAGTGGTTTGGCTCAATTAGGAAAATGCCAGAAAAATGAAAGGTTTCTAATAAAAGACGTCTCCACCAGCCCAGGGTGTAATGAAGCTCATCCACCAGGTCCACACAATACCTGCACAACCTTGCCTGACATCGCTGCTCCAGATTCCCCTCACCGCAGGCCACATAGACACCAGGGCATTTTCTTTTCTGACATCTGGAAGGGGCAGAAATGCCCAAAGACCTGGTTTGACTTCACTTCTCTTGGACCCTTCTGTATTCCTGTTTCTAAAATTGCTCACGGTAGTGCTTGGAAGGCTCCTGTGGTTTCCCGTATGGAGATTCCGTGTCTCCACAGGATCCAGTCCTGAGAGTCAACCATCAGTGCCACGTTGCCTAGGATCTTTCAGGTGGCTGTGTGCTCCAGAGAACTTTTGTAAGGGGTCAGGGCTGTCTACAACAGGATCACCCTCTACACTCATGAAACTTTTTCTGTCTTTATTTTAGTCTATTTATTTATTTATTATACTGGGGATTGAACTCAGGGATGCCTAACCACTGAGCCACATCCCCAGCCCCTGCTTTTTTTTTTTTTTTTTTTTTGAGACAGGGTCTTGAGAAAGTTGCTTAGGGCCTTGCTAAGTTGCTGAGGCTGGCTTTGAACTTGAAATCCTCCTGCCTCAGCTTCCCAAATTGCTGGGATTACAGGTGTGCACCACTGGGCTCATCTTTTTTTTCTCTTTCAAGGTGTGCTTTCTGGTTCTTTTCATTTTTATAATCCTGTGATGCAGGATGGGAGGGGACAGCCATCTCCATCCTGGGAGGCAGAATGCATGCTCTGCCTGCTACTTATCAGCTGTGTGTCCTTGGGCCAGCATTCTGACCTCTTTGATCACATCTGTAAATAGTGCTCTCTCCCTGCAGTGTGGTAGAGGATGCTGAGAATGAGATAGGCTGTGGCAAGCCTCCAGTCTGCAGTAGCATGTACTCCCAAAACATTAACTCTTTTTTTCACATGGGGATTAGTTGAGGCCTAAAACACCTACCACAGCCAAGAGAACACTGCCCAACTTATGGTCTTTTTTTTTCTTTGCCTGTAGCAGATGCTCAGAAAACTGCTACTTATGGTTGGTATTGATGACTGCTACACCTTGGCCAGGGACTGTACTGCCATCTGGGCAACCTTGTAAAGGACACCTTCTTTGATGACATCTCAAAGACCTAGATACCTAACCCCTGACCTCTGGAAAGGAACCATGGTCACCAAGTCTCAATATCAAGAATTCATCTACCATCTTGTAAAAATCCACACTGGAGACCCAGGCTGTGGCTATGACCTAGGTTTTTTTTTTTTTTTTGGTATGAGGGATTTTAACCTAGGAGCACTTAACCACTGAGCCACATTCCCCAGCCCCTCCCCCAGCTTTTAAAATTTTTATTTAGAGACAGGGTCTTGCTAAGTTGCTGAGGCTGGCTTTGAACTCATGATCCTCCTGCCTCAGCCTTCCCAGCCACTGTGAATACAGGGATGCACCATCTTTCCGGGCATCCCAGCCCTTTTTCATTTTTTTTATTTTGAGACAGGGCCTCACTAAGTTGCCCAGGCTGACCTCAAACTTGTGATCCTCCTGTCTCAGCCTCCTGAGTCGCTGAGATTAAAGGTATGCACCACTATACCCAGTCAACATAGGATTTTTACAAATGAAAAATAAAGTGAATTAAGCCTGTTTAAAAACAAATGCCCCAACAATAAAAAATTAAAAAAAAATAAAAAAAAAATAAAAACAAATGCCCAGGGCTAGGGTTGGGCTCAGTGGTACAGCACTTGCCTAGCACGTGTGAGGCTCTAGGTTCAATCCTCAGTACCACATGAAAATAAATTAATAATAAAGATTTTTTTAAATGCCCAAAGTTGGAAGGTGGAGATAAGTGGATTTGATTTTTTTACTGTCTCAACCCTCTAAATGGAGTTCTTTTATTCTACTCACAGTCCTTAAACTGTCCCACAGTCAGGTTCGTTTATTATTATTATTTCGTACAACATAAAGGCTCACATCTTGCTGTGCTGTTATCTGTCCGTCATGTGTGGTGGCTGTACACTGTCTTCCTCCCAGGACCATAGCTGCAGACTCACTCCCCATCTGCCACAGACTCCTCCCCCTCACCAGAATCATTCCTGAACATGATGGTTTGTGCAAAACAGGGTGTGGCTGCTGTGTTTTCTTTGGCAAAATCAGCCCATACTGCCTGCCCAGAATTGCCATCTTGCTCCGGTCTTGCTGAACGTGTCCTCTATGGTTATATTTAGACATCACTTCATTTCCAATCTTTATGGAGGGATAATGTAGCCAGTATCCAAACACATCTCGGCATTGTTTCAGACCACACCAAGGAGTGTCCTTTGCTTAAAAGTCCCACATCAAAACTAGCTCTTTCTAGATCTCTGCTCTGCCCCAAACAGTGCGGAGAGGAAACAGCCAGTTACCCTGCTGTGGTTGATCACAAATCCTAGACTAGTCAGGGTGACCCAGAGGGGCAACTGGAACACCAGCTGAGAATCTGGATCCCTCCTCAGCCTGTGTGACTGAGCAGATCAATCTTCTTAGCCTTCATCTCCTTACCTATTGAGAAGTACCCATCTCATTTGGGACACTGTGTGACAGACCTCAAAATGCCTTCAGCTGACTGATCTATACTCACAGTAGGAAGAGAGGTGGATTTAACCCCCAAATCTGTTGAACAGTCATATATCCATGAACATATCCATGTACATACATACTTAATGTCCTGGAGACTAAGGCTGGGGCACTTGGATCAAGCATATTTGATTTGAGGATTTAAGAATTCTGGGTCTTTCATTTCTCTGTGTCTCTCAGACATTAGGGTCCAATCCTGGAAGGGAGAGTAGGGACATCCCAGACTCTTTTTTTTTTGGTTTGTTTTGGGTACCAGAGATTGAACCCAGGGGCGTTTGACCACGGAGCCACATCTCCAAGCCTTTTATATATTTTATTTAGAGACAGGCTCTTGTTGAGTTGCTTAGAACCTAGATAATTTTCTGAGGCTGGCTTTGAACTCACAATCCCCTGCCTCAGCCTACCAAGCTGCTGGTGTTACAGGTGTGTGCCACAGAGCCCGGCTCATCACAGAATCTTAAGTAAGGGAGTTACCTTCATTGATCATCTAGCCCCACCCACTCATTTTAGAGAGATTCCATAATTATTTAATTGCATATTGAGTACCCTGTGTAACATCTAGAACCATGAGATGATCTAGACCATTTTCTTCGGTTGAGGAAATCATAGGACAAAAGACAAGTTGGATGCTAATTCTAAATGATGGGATAAGAACCGTGGCAGGTACCATGTCTGCTTGGGGAAGAATCATACACAGAGGAGGTGATGCTTGAGCTGGGTGTTGGGGGATCAACAGTTGGCCCAGAAAGGTGAGCTGGGAGAGAGGACAAGAACCCACTTTTCTAGACTGGTGCTCATTCCATACATGGTCACTTTCTATCACCTTGAGATGACTTGCTGGGGAAGCTGCCTGATGGTGGAGGGGTAGGGGAATCAGGCCTCCATGCAGAAGCCTGGGAAAGGCCATTACGTTCAGCCTAGCCTCAGCACCCATGGCAGGGCCAGACCTGCCTGGGCAGTAGGGAAAGGAGGTGAGAAACAGCCTCCCATGCAGACAGACCGTGGGAGGCAGCAGAAGTAAAGGTCTGAGTGCTTCCGACCTTGGCATACCCCAGTGGAAACCAGGGTCTAGGTGGTCTGGTTAGCTGTTCCATTTGTCCTGGGCAAGGAAGGAGAGGCAGTTTCCATTTCCGTCTGTTCCTAGGCACCAGAAGTCGATCCTGGTGAATCAGAACATCTGCTTCTTGACTCTGTGTGTGGTTTACCCACTGGTGGAGGAACTGCTTCCCAGAGTCCCTTCTCCCTGCCATCTGGCATGGGAAGCCTGGAGGAAGCAAATGTCATAGCACAAGACAAACCTAACTCAGAAGGGAAACTTGCTGTGTTCCCTGGAATTACAGAATGACTATCCAATGAAAATGAATTTTTTGGGGTGGTGTTGGGGGTTGAATCCAGGGGTACTTTACCTCTGAGCTGCATCCCCAGGGCCTGCCCTCCCCTTTTGAGAGACAGGGTCCAAGTTGCTGAGGTTGGCCTCAAATGTGTGACCCTCCTGCTTCAAGGAGTTGCTGGGATTACAGAAACACACCACCACGCCCAGCTACTCATTTTTATTAATGAGTTTGGAACCTATTGCTCTCTTTGGGGTCAATTCCTATGATGCTTCACTCCTTTAACATATGAGCACATCAGAATTTTTGTGTTGTTTTGAAGGAGAGGAGCAAGAGAGATACTAGCACACAAGAGAAAGGATGAACGCCTCAACTCTGCCACAAATTTGCAATGGGGCCAGCAGTGGTCATTTCTCTCCAGGGGTAGGGAAAGAGACGTGAGACACCAAGGCATGTATGACATGGGGTTTTGACTCGGGGCTCTGTCCTAAAGCCTGCCTGATTTTATAAACAGTAGAAAGCAGCTTCTCCTGGTGATTGTTCTGCAGATGGGTCTAGAACCCAGCATGGTGGCACAGGTCTATAATTCCAGAGACTTGGGAGGCTAAGGCTGGAGAATCACAAGTTGAAAACCAGGTCACTCTTAGAGAGCCCCTGTCTGAGGGTGTGACTCAGTGATTGAGTGCCCTTAAATTCAATCCCCTGTACCAAAAAATAAAAGCAGAGGGAGAAAGAGGAGGAGAGAAAGACCAAGCTTGGGTCCAGGCCTGGTGAGCATGTGGACAGGCCCTTGGGTGGTATGGGCTCAGAGCAGTAGAGGGGAGGCATCTGGTGGTGATAGGGCTGGTCTGGGGCAGGCAGAAGAGGCAGAAGGCCCTGAGGAGGGTTTTGCCAGTCTTTGCACTTGATAGTGCCCCTGTCAATCAATCCTACAACCTGTGGTTCAACTTTGTTTTTAGTTGTAGAGGGACACAACACCCTTATTTTATTTATTTATATGTGGTGCTGAGGATCGAGCCCAGGACCTCACACATGCCAGCCAAGTGCTCTACCACTGAGCTACAGCCCCAGACCATGGTTCAACTTTGGGGACATTTTACTAAAGTGGGATCCCAAGTTTGGTGGGGTTTTCAGACTCTCAGCAATTAGTCCCCTCAGCTCAAGTTCCTAGTTCTCCCCTTGACTTTCCCTGGGGTTGGGAAACTTGGATCACCAAGAGATGGAAAAAGCCACCTCCTTTGAAAAGGCCCTTAGTTGTCTCACTCAACACAGTGGGTGTGGGTGTTACCAGGCCCAACCCAAACACGTTGCATCCTCCCAACAGGCCTAATTCTATTCATTCTCCTTGCCATAGTGACCTGGGCAGAAAGATGTGGTCCCCTGCGGGCTAGGAAGGTAAATAAAGGAGTCCTAATTTGTAACTAGCTGGTATTTGAAGTTGTAATTTTGCAGATCTCCAGGGTGAGCACTGCTCTGTGGTCTTGGATTGTCTGGGATGTTATTTGCTAACCCAGGCCACCATCATTCATCCCCGCCTCCTACATTCCTGCTCTGGAGAAGTCCCACTGCTCCAAGCCTGCCCTGGACTGGCACTGTCCCAGCGACTTGGCTGGGTGTTCATCCACCACGGTGCGTGCTGGCCTCCACTAATGAATACCCTCTCACCTGGAGCCTAGGCGCGAGGAAAACCCCAGCTGTGACCTTAATGCATCAGTCAAAGCAGCTGCGTGGTTTCCTAAACTGATTGTCACAGAGTTGCAACCAGAAAGCCAGAGAAGTAATTCTCACATGCTGAATACCGACTGTTCTCATTTTTTTTTTGTTCAATATTCCTGACTCCAGGGCAGCATCCCTCATTACCCTGATTGATAGATCTATCATTCCTTCACTTCTGATCCCTTTCAGGGCTTGACCTGGTCATTTTACACATGTGGGACCTACGGACAGGGGCCTGTGCTTTTGTACTCAAATTCCAGGGACCTCCCATCCCCACGCCGAATATCATCTGTTCATTTACTCAAAGGGAAGACTTCTCGGCCAAAGTCTTTTTTGGATTAATCTGTTACCTGCACCCCCCAGGCTGGCCACACTCTGTGATTACTGTTCCTATCATCAACTGACAACATTACAAAAAGTGACTTATTGCCATCTGTGGCTATTGATGCTCACTGGACATCAGAGTTCTGACTCCAAATATGGTTTTCTTCTTCATGGGTCTTGTCCTTGAACAACAAGTCCAGGTTAAAGGATGTCACATGATAAGACCTCAGTACCAAGGTCAGGCTCCTGGAAACAAGTGATTTGGGAGTAGGGGATTATTGCCATTACTCCTCCTCTTCTATAAGCTTTCAGATGGTGACTCGGCTTGGGTGGCTCTAACAAAACACCTTAGTGGGGGCCATTTATACAGGACAGACATTTCCCATGGTTCTGAAGGCCTGGAGATGTGCAGCCTTGGTGGCTGGTAAGGGCTGCTCTTTGCTTCCAAGATGGGGTCTTGCTGCTGCATCCTCAGGTGGGAATGAATGCTTAGTCCTCACCCAGAGCAGAAAGAAAGACCACAGGTGCTGGGGCCCTCTCTTCGGTCCCTTTTATAAGGGCACTAATTCATTAAAGAGGCTGGACTCCTCGTGACTTAATCATTTCACAAAGGACTCCACCTCTTAATGACATCATCTGGGGGTTTAGGTTCTCACAGAAGGACCCTGGAGGGACACAGCAGATAGTGATGCTCACATCCAATGCAATCGCTACATGATCCCTTTGAGGAATGATGGTCCCTTATCAGGCATGTGACATTCGCCTCTTATTGGCTGGTTGGTTGGCAGTATCAAGGTGAGTCTAGGTGAGTGAAAGTCCATGCCGTTGGGTGCCGCAGTCTGGCTGGGCACACAATCACGAGCCACCACACAGCTTGTAGATTCAAACAGCAACTCTTTATTCCTGAACTCACACCAGCCATCTACAATCACATTCTGGGGAAATCCACGTTCTCTGCCCAAATCCACCCCCACTGGGCT